>NW_028093029.1:263610-274426 GCF_014824575.4 Sturnira hondurensis
GTCGGTGACATCAGTGAGAAGCTGAGACTGGGAGCCTGACAGTGGCCGGTGTGGGTGGGACTGTGCAGCCACCGCCACCCCGCAGGATGCTGCTGGCTCTGGGGACACAGCGAGGGCTTTGGCCAACTGTCTGGCAGTTCCTGTCCCCTGTGTGTGTGTCACACTGGGGGCAGGCCATCTAGGGAAACACAGAAAGATCCCTGTGAAAAGGCAGGCATCTAGGGCATCCACATAGGACAGCCAGGAAAAAGGAAGGAAGGGAAACAAAGAAAGAAAAGAGCCTTGTCAGGAGCCCAGTTCCCGGAGCCGCGGGCGCCGCAGCAGTGGGAGCCACGCCGAGGCCCCGGGCAGCAGCCGACACGCGTCTCCCAGAGACCTCGGGGCTGGGCGGGGCAGCGGGCTGGGCCCCTGTGTGAGCCCATGCAGGGGGCAGGGGAGAAGGCCAGATTCGGAGGGGCGAAGTTACTCAGTGGGGTCGAGAGAGAGACTGGGGGCGTTGGAGTTTGATCGTTCAAGGTGACCTGTGAAGATAGGCACGGTGTTGTTAACTCTTACATTTGATGTGTTACAATACACTCGGAACAACAGCACATAAAGGAGAGAATGGGCTGTATGTATTTCTTTCCTAAAGAAAGAAAGCGATTTGAGCCGATTCCTTCTTCAAGTCCCCAGGCATTCGCAGAGCCACCCGTTGCGCTGAGAGAGGTGGCCTCACAGGTAAGACTGTGGGAAGGCGTCTCCTCGGTCCAGCCCTCCCTCTCCCAGCCTCCCCTGCAGGCTGGTCACTGCCCAGCAGTCAGCAAACCCACCCCGGGTCCAGGCATTTGGGAACTTCTTAAAAACTCAACGAGAGATGAACCGAATATTTGATGTCATGAAAAGCTAACAAGAATTTCAGATACTTCATTAGGTTAATAGAACATCTGGAGGTGCTGAACAGGATTGGGGCTGCCTCAGGGGTGGGTGATTAGCTTCGGTGGGTAAGTCAAAGGAATTTTCGTCTTCAGTCAGTATTTCCCCAAACCCCACCTTTTTCATGACACATATGTGTTTCTGAGATCCTGAAAATATTTCCAGTGTTAAGAGTCCCGAACTAAATTGTCCGAGGTCTTTGGAGATGAGATACACTTCAAGATCAAAGATCCTCGTGAATATTTAACATTTGAGTAGACTAGTTCACTATTTTTGGAAAGCACCAAATGAGCACACAACAGGCGAGGAGGACACAGAGGCGGCAGTACTGTGGTGGGAGGGAGGCGGATGTGCCCGTGTGCTGGCAAGGGTGACACAGGAGCGCTCGGGGCCAAGAGAAGGTGCAGCTGGTTCTCTGCCAGACCCCCTCCCGGGCCTGTGGAGGGGGGAGGGGCCCAGGGCTGAGCGGGAACAGACTGAATTCCAGGGCCTGTCCCCGGGTCGAGGGGAGGCAGGATGGGGCACTGGGGACCATGGGGAGCAGTGTGATCTGCATTTTTGGTGGTGTGGTGAACAGGGCATGTGCCAGCCAGGAGAGAGGATGTGTGCACCGGGGTTTGAACAGTGTGTGGGCTGCTTTAGGGTAGATGTTTGCTCCCTGCAACCCGCCTTCCAGACTTGAACATGATCACCCCGTGATGTTGGTGCAAGTACGTTTTATTTCCCAACTGGTATGTGAAACCCAAAAGAGGATATTGTTCGTGATTGACAACGTTAGGGAACAACAGAAAAGGATGGTTGTATTTCCACGTTTCAGCCCCAATTCTGTCTGAGTGTTCCCAGGGGGCAGGGGATGCCTTCAGCCTCTCCCTCGAGTCTGGGCTGTGAAAAGCAGCCACCCGTAGAAGTGTCGGGTGCCTTTGAAAGCACAGGGTTATTTCTTGCCTTGGTTTGCGCAACCTGTTTCATTTAGCTCTCAGTGAGGCATAGTAATTCAAGGAAACCCACAGATGAAGCAATACTTAGTTTTAAAACACAACACTCTCAAATGAGGCTGCGTGTTACCCAATGTGCTTGGCCAGGAAGAACACCATGCAGTCTGGTATGTCCAGGCTTTGAAGATGCAGCAGTTTCTTCTCATAAAAGAGATGTGATATGTTTAAGGGCACCGGTGTGACCCGAAACACTTTAACAAGAACAAGGACGTCACCCTCAGATGCTGGGATTGCATCAGCTGGGATCGCACCTGAAGACGCAGTGAAGGAGGCACGTGTTCGACCGCACGCCCTGGGCAGGGTATATAAGCGCCCCTGCACACTCACTGACAGACACACTCAGGATCTTGTCTTGAGCAGCAGACACACTCACCCCACTGACACCATGAGCTACTTTGGCAGCTACTATGGAGGCCTGGGCTACGGCGGCTTTGGTGGCCTGGGCTACGGCTATGGAGGCTTTGGTGGCCTGGGCTATGGCTGTGGCTACAGAGGCTATGGCTACAGAGGCTATGGGTGTGGCTGCTGGCGCCCCTGCTGCTATGGAAGGTACTGGTCTTCTGGCTTCTACTGACTGAGCACATGATGACCTCCGACCTCCAGTGTGTGCACTTGGACTTCTGCCAGCCTACTGCACCCAGAAGCACCGCCCACCCCCTGCAGGCTGCACCTCCTGCCTGCATCACTGCACTGCTGTCTGACATCCCAGCTTCCCACAGCCAGGGGAGGGAGGCTCAGGGACCTGGATGCTGGCAATGGCTGAGCCCTGGTCCTCGGGGTCCACCTCTGAGCAGGAGGGAGGGTCGTCCTGTTCCAGCCCAGCAGCATCTCTCCAGATCTGATGTCTGACAGTGACCTTCTCTGCCGGGGCCGGCCTCTTCTGAGCCTCGGTCCCTTTCCTCACTATGAATCCCTGGGCTGCGTCAACAGGACCGTCCTCTCCAGTGCTGGTTTCTTCCTGTGTCGCTGATGTTTATCAATAATTGGATGTTGTGTGCATTTCTGCCTCTTCTTCTTCCTTCCTGCCTTCTCTTACACCTTCCTCCCCCTCTTCCTCCTCTTCTCCACTATCTCTCGCTCCTCTTCCTCCTCCTCCTCTCTCCTTTCTTCCCAACCCAAACCTGGGGCTTTATGTCTAAAGGTAAAACGGCTCTGTGACGATAATCAAACTTCAGTTTATGATTCCTTGGAAATCATATTGTTAATTTCAAAGCAAAGAAATAGGGGGAAACTTCAGTTTGCATGTGAACTATTTTAGAACTCTTGAAAAATTAAATACAAGAATTACATGAAAATGTTAAGAACTATAATCTGTTGGAAATGGGTGTGTGCTATCAGCTGTACTGTTTAGTCTTTCTCATTTGGGTGTATTCAAAATGTGTTAGAAAATAAAAATCTGAAATAAAAGCAAACACCATATTCTTGGCCTCAAATATTTATTATTGTTTTAAATTTATGAAGGGTGACCTGAGAAGAAAAAACGTCTGCATCCATGGTTGTGTATCTCATGTAGAAATTAAATCCACGATAGAAGTCTCCTCATAAACCCTGTTGAAGGTCAGATGGTTTCACTGGCGAATTCTTTCTATTTTAGAGAATAATAGAAACACCTGTAATCTTTTGCAATATTAAAACAAAAATACAATGTCATCAGCAGGGAGAACCACAGGCCAGCATTTCTCACTAAGGCATGCACAACATTAAGACATGTGTAAAACTCCCCGGAACTTGTGACCAAATTGAATGTAGCCATGTATGAAATAGGCAATGTGTCAGGACCAAGGGGGTTTCACGTGAGAATGGAAGAAAAACTCACCATCAGGAAACCACACTAGTACACACCACACACAAAAATAAACTCAGAATGGACGAAGCACTTAAATATAAGTCGCCACACCATGAAAGTCCTAGAGGAGAACATTGGCAGGAAAACCTCAGGTATCACAGGCAGCAGCATCTTCACTGATATGTCCCCTAGAGCAAGGCACATAAAGGAAAGAATAAATGGGATCTCATCAAATTACAAAGCTTCTTCATGGATAAAGAAAGCATCAACAAAAGAAAGGAGATCCAACTGTATGGGAAAATATATTCCTCAATGATACCCCTGACAAGGGTTTGAGTTCCAACATATATGAAGAACTCACAGGACTCCACACCAGGAAGACAAACAATCCAATGAAAAAATGAACAAAGGATCTGAAAAGACAATTTTCCATGGAGGATACACAGAGAGCTCAGAGACATGTGAAAAGATACTCAGCATCACTCGCCATCAGAGAGATGCGAATGAAAACCACAATGAGACACCACTTCACGCCAGTCAGAATGACTACCATAAAGAAATCAGCTAACAACAAGTGCTCATGAGGATGTGGAGAAAAGGGAACCCTAGTGCACTGTTGGTGGGATTGTAGACTGCTATAGCCAATGTGGAAAAGTGTGGAGTTTCCTCACAAATATAAAAAAGGAGTAGCCTTTTGACCCAATAATTTCACTTGTGGGATTATACCCTAGGAAATGTGAAACACCAATTCTAAAGAATCTATGCATCCCAATGTTCATAGCAGCACAATTCACAATAGGCAAGCGATGGAAGCAACCTAAGTGCCCATCGGTAAATGAATGGATCAAAAAACTATGGTCCGTTTACACAATGGAATTTTATGCAGCAGAAAGAAATAAGGAGCTCCTACCCTTTGTGAGAGCATGGATGGAACTGGAGGGCATCATGCTAAGTGAAGTAAGCCAGGTGGTGAAAGACAAATACCACATGATCTCACCTTTAAGTAGAACCTCACCAACAAAACAAAGAAGCAAAATATAACCAGAGACATTGAAATTAAGAACAAACTGCCAGTAACCAGAGGGGAGGCAGGAGGGGGTAATGGTGCAAAGATGGGGAGGGTCCTAAAGGGACAGGCATGAAGGACCCAGGGTCTAAGACCACAGGTGTGGAGGGGACTGAGTGTGGCAGGTGGGGGATGAGTGATGAGTAAGGAAGGCGAGAGTAATGGGGAGAAAATGAGGACAAATATAATTGCATAACAATAAAAAACATAAGTAGATAAAATAACACATATTAGTTAACATTTAGTTGAGTAAATGCCCAAATAGAATCTATCCACAGATTGTTTTAAGCGCTCAGCCTGTTAATTCCAATACCCATGTTACATCTGAGTCTGGTTCTGGTGATTTGTGGCTGAGTGTTTTTCATTGCCTTTCGGCTTTTCATAAATAACATGCATGTTTACATTCTTGTTGTGGCTGAAAGTCAGACGTTGTTTAGTTGGGTGCTTGTCACCCAGGCAGACGCCTGCCTTCGGTGTGAGGGTGGGTGTCAGCCTGCTCCTCAGCCCTGAGGAGAAGGCAGATTCTCCAGTTGGCACTGAAATCCCATCCCGGGAGCCCCTGGTCTGAGGCTCTAAGATGATTAATCAAATTATCCAGAATCTGCATGAAGCAGGGTCACGGGGGCGGAGCCCGGATCAAACACCTGCAGCATCATGGGTTTCCAGACATCTGTCACCTCTTGTCTGCTTGGCTGCTGCGTCTGTGGGCGCCCTCGCTCTGTACCGTCCCCACGGGGCACTTTTTCTTTCCCCTATGCAACAAATCATCTTTCTTTGAAGTGGCTTTGGTCGTCTGTTTGTTAAACTACATTGTGGCTCCCGTTCACTGTGTATTCCTCCCGGATTCTTCCTGGACAGACAGCGCTGCAATTTGGTTGTGTGTCTGTCCTCAAATCCCAGGGACATCAGTGCAGCGGGCCAAGGATCTGCCCACCCTCATGTTCATCGCCTGGCTTTGCACAGAGGTGCTTGTTGTTATTTAGAATCTTTAATCTATTATTTTCTCACTTAGCTAGACCTTTAAAAAGAAAGTAATAAACAATGTGGAATTTACTGGTATTTTTCAAACTTTAAGAGACACTGTCCCCCAAATTCAAGAGCAAGGAGGTGCATCTTATAGTCCCAAAGTAGCTTACTTGGCCTATGTTATTAATGTTATTAAATGTTTTACCACGTTTTTTGTTTCAAAAAATTTTGCCCTATTTTCCTCCTCTAAAACCTAGGTGTGTCTTAAGGTTCAAAAAATTTGGTAAGTGCCATTAAAACCTTAGGGTGGATTTTAAAGACTCAGGCTTAGTCACTAAAGCAAAAAACAGATTTGCTCAACCAGCAGGTTCCGGGGGGGGGAGGAGGGAGAGGCAGACCCTGGGGTTGTCCACACCCTCCTGTGGGTCAGCTCTGAGCTGCCCCGGCTGGACAAGCATGCGAATCTGCCCCACAAGTAACTACCAGGGCAAGAGTAGGTCTCCAGTGGTGAGTATGCAAAGCACGGTTCGTTTTGGAATTACTATTTATGAACTACTGCATTCTTGGTTGTTGTTACTGTTGACCTACTTCTGCCCACCCCTGCATTCTTCTTAGTCTCATGGATCCTGACAAAAGCTGTCCTGTGTTTTAACGGTGCACAGCCTTTCTCCCTGAGCACAGGGAAGGCTCCAAGAAGGAGAATAGCAGCGGTCAGGGTCCTTGGATAAGGCATTCGCCCCTCCTGCTGTGCCGCAAAGTGTCCATAGCACTGCATTTGGAAATTAGTGCTTTGGGGGCGTCTGCCCAATGCAAGGCGGGTCCTGCAACAGAGTGTCATGCCCGGGATTGTGCTTTGCTCTCTCCAGAGAGCGCAGCCCCGGAGGTCCGGGCGCCCAGAGCAAGCCCACTCCCGGAGATGACATATACTTCAAAAATCAAAGATCCTCGCAAATATTTAACATTTGAGTAGACTAGTTCACTATTTTTGGAAAGCACCAAATGAGCACACAACAGGCGAGGAGGACACAGAGGCGGCAGTACTATGGTGGGAGGGAGGCGGATGTGCCCGTGCGCTGGCAAGGGTGACACAGGAGCGCTCGGGGCCAAGACAAGGTGCAGCTGGTTCTCTGCCAGACCCCCTCCTGGGCCTGTGGGGGGGGGAGGGGCCCAGTGCTGCGTGGGAACAGACTGAATTCCAGGGCCTGTCCCCGGGTCCAGGGGAGGCAGGACGGGGCACTGGGGACCATGGGGAGCAGTGTGATCTGCATTTTTGGTGGTGTGGTGAACAGGGCATGTGCCAGCCAGGAGAGAGGATGTGTGCACCGGGGTTTGAACAGTGTGTGGGCTGCTTTAGGGTAGATGTTTGCTCCCTGCAACCCGCCTTCCAGACTTGAACATGATCACCCCGTGATGTTGGTGCAAGTACGTTTTATTTCCCAACTGGTATGTGAAACCCAAAAGAGGATATTGTTCGTGATTGACAACGTTAGGGAACAACAGAAAAGGATGGTTGTATTTCCACGTTTCAGCCCCAATTCTGTCTGAGTGTTCCCAGGGGGCAGGGGATGCCTTCAGCCTCTCCCTCGAGTCTGGGCTGTGAAAAGCAGCCACCCGTAGAAGTGTCGGGTGCCTTTGAAAGCACAGGGTTATTTCTTGCCTTGGTTTGCGCAACCTGTTTCATTTAGCTCTCAGTGAGGCATAGTAATTCAAGGAAACCCACAGATGAAGCAATACTTAGTTTTAAAACACAACACTCTCAAATGAGGCTGCGTGTTACCCAATGTGCTTGGCCAGGAAGAACACCATGCAGTCTGGTATGTCCAGGCTTTGAAGATGCAGCAGTTTCTTCTCATAAAAGAGATGTGATATGTTTAAGGGCACCGGTGTGACCCGAAACACTTTAACAAGAACAAGGACGTCACCCTCAGATGCTGGGATTGCATCAGCTGGGATCGCACCTGAAGACGCAGTGAAGGAGGCACGTGTTCGACCGCACGCCCTGGGCAGGGTATATAAGCGCCCCTGCACACTCACTGACAGACACACTCAGGATCTTGTCTTGAGCAGCAGACACACTCACCCCACTGACACCATGAGCTACTTTGGCAGCTACTATGGAGGCCTGGGCTACGGCGGCTTTGGTGGCCTGGGCTACGGCTATGGAGGCTTTGGTGGCCTGGGCTATGGCTGTGGCTACAGAGGCTATGGCTACAGAGGCTATGGGTGTGGCTGCTGGCGCCCCTGCTGCTATGGAAGGTACTGGTCTTCTGGCTTCTACTGACTGAGCACATGATGACCTCCGACCTCCAGTGTGTGCACTTGGACTTCTGCCAGCCTGCTGCACCCAGAAGCACCGCCCACCCCCTGCAGGCTGCACCTCCTGCCTGCATCACTGCACTGCTGTCTGACATCCCAGCTTCCCACAGCCAGGGGAGGGAGGCTCAGGGACCTGGATGCTGGCAATGGCTGAGCCCTGGTCCTCGGGGTCCACCTCTGAGCAGGAGGGAGGGTCGTCCTGTTCCAGCCCAGCAGCATCTCTCCAGATCTGATGTCTGACAGTGACCTTCTCTGCCGGGGCCGGCCTCTTCTGAGCCTCGGTCCCTTTCCTCACTATGAATCCCTGGGCTGCGTCAACAGGACCGTCCTCTCCAGTGCTGGTTTCTTCCTGTGTCGCTGATGTTTATCAATAATTGGATGTTGTGTGCATTTCTGCCTCTTCTTCTTCCTTCCTGCCTTCTCTTCTACCTCCTCCCCCTCTTCCTCCTCTTCTCCACTATCTCTCGCTCCTCTTCCTCCTCCTCCTCTCTCCTTTCTTCCCAACCCAAACCTGGGGCTTTATGTCTAAAGGTAAAACGGCTCTGTGACGATAATCAAACTTCAGGTTAACGTTTTTAGTTTATGATTCCTTGGAAATCATATTGTTAATTTCAAAGCAAAGAATAGGGAGAAACTTCCTTTTGTATGTGAACTATTTCAGAACTCTTGAAAAAATAAAATATAAGAATTATATGAAAATGTTAAGAATTGCAACCTTCCGGAAATGGGTGTGTGCTATCAGCTGTACTGTTTAGTCTTTCTCATTTGGGTGTATTCAAAATATGTTAGAAAATAAAAATTTGAAATAAAAGCAAAAACCATATTCTTGGCCTCAAATATTTATTATTGTTTTAAATTTATGAAGAAAGAAAGAAGTCTGCATCCATTGTTGTATATCTCACGTAGAAATTAAATTAATAATAAAAGTCTCCTCAGAAACCCTGTTGAAGGTCAGATGGTTTCACTGGTGAATTCTTTCTATTTCAGAGAATAATAGAAACACCTGTAATTTTTTTCTGCAATATCTCAAAACAAAAACATAATGTCATCAGCAGGGAGAACTACAGGCCAGCATTTCTCACTAAGGCATGCACAACATTAAGACATGTGTAAAACTCCCCAGAACTTGTGACCAAATTGACCGTAGCCATGTATGAAATAGGCAATGTGTCAGGACCAAGGGAGTTCCACGTGAGGATGGAAGAAAAACTCACCATCAGGAAACCACACTAATACACACCACACACAAAAATAAACTCAGAATGGATGAAACACTTAAATATAAATCGCCACACCATGAAAGTCCTAGAGGAGAACATAGGCAGGAAAACCTCAGGTATCACAAGCAGCAGCATCGTCACTGACAAGTCCCCTAGAGCAAGGCACATAAAGGAAAGAAGAAACAAACGGGATCTCATCAAATTACAAAGCTTCTGCATGGATAAAGAAAGCATCAGCAAAATGAAAAAAAAACAACTGTAAGGAAAATATATTTGTCAATGATAACTTAGACAAAGGTTATCTTCCTTAGATATAGGAAGAAGTCACAGGACTCCACACCAGGAGGACAAATGGTCCAATTAAAAAGTGGACAAAGGCCTGAAAAGACATTTTTCTAAGGAGGACATACAGAGGGCCTAGAGACATGTGAAAAGATGCTCAGCATCACTAGCCATCAGAGAGATGCGAATAAAAACCACACAAAACACCACTTCGCACCAGTCAGAATGGCCATCATAACCAAATCAACTTCCAACAAGTGTTGGAAGAAAAGGGAGAAAAGGGAACCCTAGTGCACTGTTGGTGGGATTGCAGACTGGCACGGCCACTGTGGAAAACAGTGTAGAGTTTCCTCAGAAAAGTAAAAATGAAACGGCCTTTTGACCCCGCAATTCTACTTCTGGGATTATACCCTAGGAAATGTGAAACACAGATTCTAAAGCATCTATACACCCGATGTTCATGGCAGCACAATTTACAATACAGAAGTGCTGGAAGCAACCTAGCTGCTCACCAGTAAATCAATGCATCAAAAAACTATGGTCCATTTGCACAGTGGAATTCTACGCAGCAGAAAGAAATAAGGAGCTCCTACTCTTTGTGAGAGCATGGATGGAACTGGAGAGCATCACGCTAAGTGAAATAAGCCAAGTGGTGAAAGACAAATACCATATGATCTCACCTATAAGTGGAACCTCACCAACAAAACAAACAAGCAAAATATAACCAGAGATATAAAAATTAAGAACAAACTAACAGTAACCAGAGGGGAGGCTGGAGAAGGTAATGGTGCAAAGAAGGGGGAGGGTCCTAAAGGAACAAGCATGAAGGACCCAGGGTCAAAGACAAAAGGTGTAGGGGGGACTGAGTGTGGGAGGTGAGATCATATGGTATTTGTCTTTCACCACTTGGCTTATTTCACTTAGCGTGATGCTCTCCAGTTCCATCCATGCTCTCACAAAGAGTAGGAGCTCCTTATTTCTTTCTGCTGCGTAGAATTCCACTGTGCAAATGGACCATAGTTTTTTGATGCATTGATTTACTGGTGAGCAGCTAGGTTGCTTCCAGCACTTCTGTATTGTAAATTGTGCTGCCATGAACATCGGGTGTATAGATGCTTTAGAATCGGTGTTTCACATTTCCTAGGGTATAATCCCAGAAGTAGAATTGCGGGGTCAAAAGGCCGTTTCATTTTTACTTTTCTGAGGAAACTCTACACTGTTTTCCACAGTGGCCGTGCCAGTCTGCAATCCCACCAACAGTGCACTAGGGTTC